>NW_024870731.1:0-45000 GCF_019054845.1 Dipodomys spectabilis
TCACTTTAGCCCTCACCCTCACCCTCAGCCTAACCCTAACCGTAACCCTAATCCTAACCCTAATCGTCAGCCTCACTCTCACCCTAACTCTAACCCTAACCCTATCCTCACCCTCACCCTCACCCTAATCCTAAACCTAACCATCACCCTCACCCTCACCCTAACCCTCAACCTAACCCTTACCCTCACCCTCACCTTAACCCAAACCCTAACCCTAACCCTCACACTAATCTAACCCTCACCCTAACCCTAACCGTACCCCTCAGCCTAACACTCACCCTAACCCTAACCCTAATCCTCACCCTATCACTATCCCTAACCCTAACCCTCACCCTCACCCTTGCTCTCACCCTAACACTAACCATAACCCTTACCCTCACCCTATCCCTAACCCTCACCATAACCCTAAGCATCACCCTCACCCTATTCCTCACCCGAACCCTAACCCTAACCCTAATCCTCACCCTAACCCTAACCCTAACACTCACCCTAACCCTTACCTCACCCTAACCCTCAACCTCTCCCTAACCCTAACCCTAACCCTAACCCTCACCCTAACCCTAACCCTCACCCTTACTCTAACCCTCAGCCTAACACTTACCCTCAATCTAACCCTAACCCTTACCTTAACCCTAACCCTCACACTAACCCTAACCCTCACCCTAACCCTAAACCTACCCCTCAACCTACCCCTCATACTAACCCTAAACCTAACCCTAAACCTCACCCTAACCCTCACCCTAACCCTAACCCTCACACTCACCCTAACCCTCAACCTAATGCTGACCCTCAACCCAACCCTAACTCAAACCCTATCCCTAACCCTCACACTAACCCTAACCCTCACCCTAACCCTAACCCTACCTCTCACCCTAACCCTCATCCTAACCCTAAACCTAACCCTCCCACTCACCCTAACCCTCAACCTAACCCTTACCCTCAACCTAACCCTAACCCTCAACCTCACCCTCAACCTCACCCTCACCCTCTCCTTCACTCTCAGCCTCACCCTCAACCTAACCCTTACCCTAACACTAACCCTCACCCTTACCCTCACACTAACGCTAACTCTAACCCTCACCATCAGCCTAACCCTCACCCTAACATTTACTCTCACACTAAGCCTAACACTAACCGTAATCCTCACACTAACTCTAACTCTAACCCTAACCCTCACCTTAACCCTCACCCTAAGCCTAACCCTCACCCTAACCCTCACCCTCACCCTAACCCTCAACCCAACCCTAATCCTCACCCACAACCTAAACCTAACCCTCACCATCACCCTCACATTACGCCTAATCCTAACCCTAAACTTAATCCTAAACCAAACCCTCACCCTCAAGCTTACCCTCACCCTCACCCTAACTCTAACGCTAACCCTAACCCTAACCCTAATCCTAATCCTAACACTAATCCTAACCCTCACCCTAGCCCTCAGCCTAAACCTAATCCTCACCCTCACCTTCACCCAAACCCTCAACCTAACCCTTACCCTCACCCAAACCCTAACTCTAACCGTAAACCTCACCCTATGCCTCACCCTAACCCTAAATTTATCCCTAACCCTCACTCTAATTCTCACCCTAACTGTAACCGTAACCCTAACCCTCACCTTGACCATAACCCTCAATCTAACCTTAACCCTCAACCTAACCCTAACCCTAACCTTCACATTAACCCTAACCCTTATCCTAACCCTAACCCTACCCCTCACCCTAACCTTCATCCTAACCCTAACCGTAACCCTAACCCTCAACCTAACTTTAACCCTAAGCCTAACACTAAACCCCACCCTAACCCCTACCCTCACCCTCACCCTCACTCTCAGCCTCAACCTAACCCTAACCCTAATCCTAACCCTAGCCCTCACCCTCACCACCACGCTAAATCTAACCCTAACCCTAACCCTCATCCTCACTTTAAAGCTAACCCTAACACTAACTCTCACCCTAAACCTAACCCTCACGCTAATCCTAAACCTCACCCTCACCCTAACCCTCACCCTAACCCTTACTCTCACCCTAATACTTCCCCTAACCCTAACCCTAATCCTCACACTAACCCTAACTCTCACCCTCACCCTAAACATCACACTAACCCTAAACCTCACACTAACCCTAACCTTAACCCTCACCCTAACCTTAACCCTAACGCTAATCATAAACCTAATGCTCTCCCTCACACTCACCCCAACTGTAACCCTAACCCTAACCCTCACCCTCACCCTAACCCTAAACCTAACCCTAACCCTCACCCTAAACCTAACCCTTCCCCTCACCCTACCCCTCACCCTAAACCTAACACTAAACCTAACCCTAACTCTCACCCTAACCCTAACCCTAATCCTAACCCTTACCCTCACCCTATCCCTCACCCTAAACCTCACCCTCACCGTAAACATCACCCTAAACCTAAACCTCACCTTAAATCTAACCCTAAACCTAACCATAACCCTAACCCTCATGTTAACCTTCACCCTCATCCTAATCCTCACCTTAACCCTCATCCTAACTGTTACCTAACCGAAATCCTCACCCTCAATCTCACCCTCACCCTCACCCTACCCCTCACCCTCACTTTAGCCCTCACCCTCACCCTCAGCCTAACCCTAACCGTAACCCTAATCCTAACCCTAATCGTCAGCCTCACTCTCACCCTAACTCTAACCCTAACCCTATCCTCACCCTCACCCTCACCCTAATCCTAAACCTAACCATCACCCTCACCCTCACCCTAACCCTCAACCTAACCCTTACCCTCACCCTCACCTTAACCCAAACCCTAACCCTAACCCTCACACTAATCTAACCCTCACCCTAACCCTAACCGTACCCCTCAGCCTAACACTCACCCTAACCCTAACCCTAATCCTCACCCTATCACTATCCCTAACCCTAACCCTCACCCTCACCCTTGCTCTCACCCTAACACTAACCATAACCCTTACCCTCACCCTATCCCTAACCCTCACCATAACCCTAAGCATCACCCTCACCCTATTCCTCACCCGAACCCTAACCCTAACCCTAATCCTCACCCTAACCCTAACCCTAACACTCACCCTAACCCTTACCTCACCCTAACCCTCAACCTCTCCCTAACCCTAACCCTAACCCTAACCCTCACCCTAACCCTAACCCTCACCCTTACTCTAACCCTCAGCCTAACACTTACCCTCAATCTAACCCTAACCCTTACCTTAACCCTAACCCTCACACTAACCCTAACCCTCACCCTAACCCTAAACCTACCCCTCAACCTACCCCTCATACTAACCCTAAACCTAACCCTAAACCTCACCCTAACCCTCACCCTAACCCTAACCCTCACACTCACCCTAACCCTCAACCTAATGCTGACCCTCAACCCAACCCTAACTCAAACCCTATCCCTAACCCTCACACTAACCCTAACCCTCACCCTAACCCTAACCCTACCTCTCACCCTAACCCTCATCCTAACCCTAAACCTAACCCTTACCCTCAACCTAACCCTCAACCTAACCCTTACCCTCAACCTAACCCTAACCCTAAACCTCACCCTCAACCTCACCCTCAACCTCACCCTCACCCTCTCCCTCACTCTCAGCCTCACCCTAACCCTAACCCTAATCCTAACCCTAGCCCTCACCCTCACCTTCACCCTTACTCTAACCATAACCCTAAACCTAACCCTCCCCCTCCCCCTAACCCTAACCCTAACACTAACAGTCACCCTTAACCTTATCCTCACGCTAAAGCTAACCCTAACCCTCACCATCACCCTAACCCTCACCCTAACATTTACTCTCACACTAACCCTAACACTAACCGTAACCCTCACACTAACCCTAACCCTAACCCTAACCCTCACCTTAATCCTCACCCTAAGACTCACCCTCACCCTAACCCTCACCCTCACCCTAACCCTCACCCTAACCCTAATCCTCACGACAACCTAAACCTAACCGACACCCGAATTCTCACCCTCAACCTAAACATCACACTCACCCTAATCCTCACCCTAAATCGAAACCTAACCCTCACCCTAAACCTAACCCTCACCCTCACCCTGACACTTCTAATCCTAACCCTAAACTTAATCCTAAACCAAACCCTCACCCTCAATCACACCCTCACACTCACCCTAACTCTAATGCTAACCCTAACCCTAACCCTAACCTTAACCCTAATCCTAACACTAATCCTAACCCTCACCCTACCCCTCACCCTAACCCTAATCCTCACCCTCACCCAAACTCTCAACCTAACCCTTACCCTCACCCTAACCCTCAGCAGAACCGTAACCGTAACCCTAAACCTCAACCTAACCCTCACCCTAACCCTAACCTTAACCCTGACCTCACCCTAATCCTCACCCTAACACTAACCCTAATCCTCACCCTCACCTTGACCATAACCCTCAATCTAACTTTAACCCTCAACCTAACCCTAACCCTAACCCTCACATTAACCCTAACCCTTACCCTAACCCTAACCCTACCCCTCACCCTAACCCTCATCCTAACCCTAACCATAACCCTAACCCTCCACCTAATTTTAACCCTAACCCTAACACTAAACCTCACTCAAACCCCTACCCTCACCCTCACCCTCACTCTCAGCATCAACCTAACACTAATCCTAACCCTAGCCCTCACCCTCACCCTCACCCTAACTCTAACCCTAACCCTAACCCTCACCCTCACCCTATCCCTAACCCTCACCCTAAATCTAACCCTCACGCTAACGCTAACCTTAAAGCTCACCCTCACCCTAACCCTTACTCTCACCGAAACACTACCCCTAACCCTAACCCTAATCCTCACACTAACCCTAACTCTCATCCTAAACCTAACCCTACCCCTCACCCTACCCCTCACCCTCACCCTAACACTAAACCTAACCCTAACCCTCACCCTAATCCTAACCCTAATCCTAACCCTCACCCTCACCCTAACCCTCACCCTCACTGTAAACACCACCCTAACCCTATCCCTCACCTTAAACCTAACCCTAAACCTAACCCTAACCCTAACCCTCATGCTAACCTTCACTCTCATCCTAATCCTCACCCTAAACCTAACCCTAACCCTTACCTAACCCAAACCCTCACCCTCACCCTCACCCTAACCCTAACCCTCACCGTAGCACTCACCCTCAACCTAAGCCTAATCGTAACCCTCACCCTCACCTTCATCCTTACCCTCAGCCTAATTCTAACCCTATCCCTAATCCTAAACCTAACCGTCAGCATCACCCTGAACCTAACCCTATCCCTAAACCTAACCTTCACCCTAACGCTAACCCTAACCCTAACCCTCACCCTCACCCTAACCATCTCGGTCACACTAACCATACCCCTCACCCACACCCTAACCCTCACCCTCACTCAAACTCTCACCCTAACCCTCAACCTCACCCTAAACATCACCCTAACCCTAACCCTTACCCTAACCCTAACCCTAACCCTCACCCTAAACCTAACCCTGACCGTTACCCTAACCCTTACACTAAATCTAACCCTCACCCTACCCTCACCCTAACCCTAACCCTAACCCTAACACTCACCCTAACCCTCACACTAACCCTAACCCTCATCTTCACCCTAACCCTCAACCTAACCCTTACCCTCAACCTAATCCTAACCCTAACCCTAAACCTAACCCTAACCCTCACACTAACCCTAAACCCCACCCTAACCCAAACCCTACCCCTCATTCTAACCCTAATCCTAACCCTAACACTCAATCTAAACCTAACCCAAACCCTAATCCTAAAGCTCACCCAAACCCTAACCCTCACACTCACCCTCAATCTCAGCCTCACCCTAACCCTAACCCTAATCCTAACCCTAGCCCTCACCTTCACCCTCACCCTAACTCTAACCCTAACAAAAACCCTAATCCTCACCCTCACCCTAAACATAACCCTAACACTAACCCTATCCCTCACCCTAACCCTAACGCTAACCCTAACCCTAAACCTCACCCTAACCCTATTCCTCACAATAACCCTAACCTTAAACATAATCCTCACCCTAACCCTCACCTTAAACCTATCCCTAACCATAACCTTCACCCTAACGCTAACCCTAACCCTAACCCTCACACTCACCCTAACCATCACCGTCACCCTAACCTTCACCCTAACCCTACCCCTCACCCACACCCTAACCCTCACCCTCAACCGAAACCCTAACCCTAACCCTCACCCTCACGCTAAACATCACCCTAACCCTAACCCTCACCCTCACCCTCACCCTCACCCTAAGCCTAACCCTAACCCTAAACCTCACCCTAACCCTAACCCTAAGCCTCACCCTAACCCTAACCCTAACCGTAATCCTCACCTTAACCCTAACGCTAACCCTAACCCTCAACATCAACCAAACCCTTATCCTCACACTAAACCTAACCCTAACCCTAATCCTCACACTAACTCTAACCCTCACCCTAACCCTCACCCTCACCCTAAGCCTAACCCTAACCCTAAACCTCACCCTAACCCTAACCCTCACAGTAACCCTAACCCTAACCCTCACACTAACCCTCACCCTAACCCTAACACTAACCCTTACCCTAACCCTCACCCTAAACCTAACCCTCACCCTCAGCCTCACCCTCAGCCTAAACCTAACCCTAACCCTAATCCTAACCATAACCGTCACCCTCACCCTGACCCTATCTCTAACCCTAACCGTAATCCTAAACCTCACCCTCACCCTCACCCTAAACCTAAACCTAACCATCACCCTCACCCTCACCCTAACCCTTACCCTCAACCTTACCCTCACCCTAACCCTGACCATAACCCAAACCCTCACACTAACCTAACCCTCACCCTAACCCTAACCCTTACCCTCAGCCTAACACTCACCATAACCCTAACCCTAACCTAATCCTCACCCTATCACTAACCCTAACCCTAACACTCACCTTCACCCTTGCTCTCACCCTATCACTAACCCTAACCCTAACACTCACCTTCACCCTTGCTCTCACCCTAACACTAACCCTAAACCTAACCCTCACCCTGTCCCTTACCCTCACCCTATCCCAAACCCTCACCCTCACCCTATCCCTCACCCTAACCCTAATGCTAACCCTAACCCTAATCCTCACCCTATCCCTTGCTCTCACCCTAAAACTAACCCTAACCCTAACCCTCACCCTAACACTAACACTAACCCTCACCCTAATCCTCACCCTAACCATAACCCTAATGCTCACCTTAACCCTTACCTCACCCTAATTCTCACCCTAACCCTAAACCTAAAGTCAACTTAACCCTCACCCTAAACCTAACCTTAACCCTAAAACTAATCCTCACCTTAAACCTAACCATAACCCTAACCCTTACCCTCAACCTAACCCTTACCCTCAATCTAACCCTAACCCTTACCCTAACCCTAACCCTCCCACAAACCCTAACACTCACCCTAACCGTAACCCTACCCCTCAACCTAACCCTCATCCTAACCCTAAACCTCACCCTAACCCTCACCGTAACTCTAACCCTAACCCTCACACTCACCCTAACCCTCATCCTAACCCTAACCCTAACCCTCACCCTAACACTAACCCTAACCTTAACCCTAAACCTCACCCTAAACCTGACCCTCACCCTCACGCTCACCCTCACTCTCAGCCTCACCCTAACCCTAACCCTAATCCTAAACCTAGACCTCACCCTCACCCTTACCCTAACTCTAACCCTAACCCTAAGCCTAACCCTAACCCTTACCCTCACCCTAACCCTAACCCTCACCCTCACAAACACCCTCACCCAAGCCTAACCCTAACGCTAACCGTAATCCTAAGCCTAACACTCTCCCTCACACTCACCCTAAATGTAAACCTAACCCTAAACCTCACCCTCACCCTCACCCTCACCCTAACCCTAACACTCACCCTAACCCTAACCCTACCCCTCACCCTACCCCTCACCCTAACCCTAACCCTAAAAGTATCCCTAACCCTAACCCTAACACTAACCTTAACCCTCACCCTAATCCTCACACTAACACTCAGGCTAACCCTCAACCTCACTCTCACCCTAACCCTCACCCTAATCCTTACCCTCACCCTAACCCTAACCCTAACCCTCAAGCTAAACCTAACCCTCATGCGAACCCTAACCCTACCGGTCACCCTAACACTCACCCTAACCCGAAATCTAACCCTAACCCTGACCGTAAACCTAGCCCTCACCCTAACCCAAATCCTAACCATAACCCTCACCCTAACCCTAACCCTCACCCTAACCCTAATGCTAGCCCTTAACCTCAATGTCACCCTAATCCTCACCCTAACCCTTACCCTCACCCTAACCCTAACCCTAACCCTAATCATCACACTAAACCTAACCCTCACCCGAACCCTTACCCGACCGGTCATCCTAACACTCACCCTAACCCGAAACCTAAGCCTCACCCTCACCGTAACCCTAACCCACACCTTAACCCTAACCATAACCCTCACCCCTCAACCTAAACCTAACCCTAACCCTAAACATCACCCTCACCCTAACCCTAAAACTCACCCTCACCCTACCCCTCACCCTAGCCCTAAACCTAACCCTAACAATCACCCTCACCCTAACCCTCACCCTAACACTTACCCTCACTCTAACCCTCACCCTAACTCTAACCCTAAACCTAAACCTAACCCTCAACTTCACCCTAACTCTCACCCTAACCCTAACCCTCACATTAACCCTAACCCTAACCCTCACCCTAACACTGACCCTAACCCTCACCCTAACCCTAACAGTAACCCTAACCCTCAAGCTAACCCTAACCCTAACCCTCCACTAACCCTAACCCTAACCCTAACCTTAACCCTAACCCTAACCCTAACCTTCACCCTACCCCTCACCCTCAACCTAACCCTAACCCTCACCCTAACCCTAAACCTTACCCTATCCCTAACCCTTCTCCTCACCCTAACCCTCACCCTAACACTAACCCTAACACTTACCCTAACCCTCACTCTAACCCTCAGCCTAACCCTAACCTTAACCCTCACCTTAACCCTAATCCTACCCCTCTCCCTAATGCTCAACCTAACCCTAACCCTAACACTCACCCTAACCCTAACCCTAAACATAACCCTCTCCGTAACCCTCAGCCTAACCCTAATGCTAACCCTAACCCTCACCCTCATATTAAACCTCACCCTAACCCTTACCCTCAACATAACTCTAACCCTAACACTATCCCTAATCCTCACACTAACCCACACACTAACCCTAACCCTAACCCTCACCCTAACCTTCATCCTAACCCTAACGTTAAACATACCCCTCACCCTAACGCTAAATCTAACCCTAACCCTCACCCTAACACTCACCATAACCCTAACCTCACCCTAACACTAACCCTCACCCACACCCTATATCTCTCCCTCACTCGAAACCTCACACTCAGCAAAACCCTCACCCTCACCCTAAATATCACACTAACCCTAAGCCTCACCCTAACCCAAACCCTAACCCTCACCCTAACCCTCAGCCTCACTCTCACCCTCATCCTAGGCCTAACACTAACCCTAATCCTAAACCTAACCCTCACCCTCAACCTAACCCTCACCCTCACCCTAACCCTAACCCTAACACTCACACTAACCCTAACCCTCACTCTAACCCTCACCCTAACCCTCAACCTCATCCTAACCCTAACCCTCACCCTATCCCTAACCCTCACTCTAACCCTCACCCTCACCCTAACCCTAACCCTCACCCTAACCCTAAACCTTACACTCACCCTTACCCTTCCCCTCCATCTCAGCCTAAACCTAAGCCTAACCCTAATCCTAACCCTAACCCTCACCCTCACCCTCACCCTAACTCTAAACTTAACCCTAATCCTAAACCTCAACCTTACCCTCACCCTAACCCTAACCCCCCTAACCCTAAACCTCACCCTAAACCTCACCCTGAACCTCACCCTCACCCTCACCCTCACCCTAACCCTAACCTTTACCCTCAACCTAAACCTAACCCTAAAGCTAACCCTTACCCTAATCCTAAACCTAACCCTCACCCTCAACATAACCCTCACACTAACCATTTTCCTCACCCTAACCCTAACCCTAACCCTCACCTTAACACTAACCCTCACGCTAACGCTAACCCTCAACCTCACCCTAACCCTCACCCTCACCCTCACCCTAACCCTAACCTTCAACCTAACTTTAACCCTAACCCCAACCCTAACCCTAACCCTCACCATCACCCTCACCCTCACCCTAACCCTAACCCTAATGCTAACACTTACCCTAATCCTAAACCTAACTCTCACCCTCACCCTCAAACTAACCTCACCCTAACCATTTTCCTCTCCCTAACCCTAACCCTAATGCTCACACAAACCCTAATCCTCACCCTAAACCTTACCCTCACCCTAACCCTAAACCTAACCCTAAAACTAACCCTCACACTAACCCTAACCTTAACCCTCACCGTAACCCTAACCCTACCCCTCACCCTAGCCCAACCATAACCCTAAACCTAACCCTAATCCTCACTCTATCCCTAACCCTAAATCTAACACTCACCCTCATCCTAACCCTCACTGTCACCCTAACCCTCACCCTGACCCTAACCTTAACCCTCACCCTCACCCTAAGCCTCACCCTAACCCTAACCCTTACCCTCACCCTCACCCTAACTCTCATCCCAACCCTTATCCTTACCCTAACCCTAAGCCTAACCCTAACCTTCACACTCACCCTAACCCTCACCCAACCCTCACCCTCACCCTCACCCTAACTCTAACCCTAAACCTAACCCTCAACCTCACCCTCACCCTAACCCTAAAACTAACCATAAACCTCAACCTAAACCTCACCCTAACCCTACACTAAACCTAACCCTAAACCTAATCCTAAACTTCACCGTAACACTCACCCTCATCCTAACCCTCACCCTAACCCTAACCCTAACACCCACCCTACACCTCATCCCCACCCTAACCCTAACCCTAAACCTCACCCTTACCCTAAACCTCACCCTAACCCTAACCCTCACCCTCACCCTCACCCTAGCACTCACCCTAATCCTAACTCTAACCCTAAACCTAACCCTCACCCTCACCCTCAGCCTAACCCTAACAATAACCCTAACCCTAACCCTCACCCTCATCCTCACACTAACCCTAACCCTACTCCTCAGCCTAAACCTCATCCTAACCCTAACCCTAACCCAAACCCTAAACCAAACCCTCACCCTTACCCTAACCCTCACCCTAACCCTCACCCTCACCCTAAGCCTAACCCTAACCCTAACCTAATCCTAAACATAACCCTCACCCTCACCCTAACTCTAACCCGAACCCTAACCCTAACTCTCACCCTCACCCTCACCCTAACCCTCACCCTCACCCGAACCCTCACACTCAGCCAAACCCTCACCCTCACCCTAAACATCACACTAACCCTAAGCCTCACCCTAACACAAACCCTAGCCCTCACTCTCACCCTCACCCTAGGCCTAACCCTAACCCTAATCCGAAACCTAATCCTCACCCTCACCCTAACCCTCACCCTCACCCTCACCCTAACCCTAACACTCACACAAACCCTAACCCTCACCCTAACCCTAATCCTCCCCCTCTGCGGCGAACGCCTTCTCGGCCAGCGAGAAAGAACGACCACCACACCAGGAGTCTTCTCAGATCACACTTTATTGGAGAGCCTTCTTGTTTGTAGGAGAGCTTGAGCGCAAGAGAGCGTGCACAAAAAACATGGCCGCTTATATAGGGAATAGGGACATGTGTCGTTCTACCATTGGTCGTCTGCCTTTCACCGTCACCAGGTGCCACGGGATTGGCTGGGGACTTTAGGTGGCTCACGCATGCGCAAAGCCCAGGACCCACCGTCCCGCCAAGCACTGCCTAATATGGAATTGTTTACCTCAAAGCAACAAGGGAACGGGCGGCGTCTAATTGCGTTCGCCCCGGCTCCCCGCAGTTCCCCAGGGAGTGGGCGGCGTCTAATTGCGTTCGCCCCGGCTCCCCGCAGTTACCCCTTTTTGTTTTTGGCAACAGGTAAGAGTAGATGTTGGGCCTCTGTCTAAAACATTAATGAGAGGACCTTGCACTGGCCTTCGCCTGAGGGGCGCCTTCCCCAGTGATGACCAGGCCCGTCCGATGCCTTTTTTGCAGAGGTGGGATCTTGGGCATCAACCCACTTGCAGCCCAACATGCTCTTCTTGAGGAGATGGTTCTCCTCAAGTGCAGTGCACTCGCCTCACACCCTGTTCCAAGCCGTAAGCTGCATACCTGTCCCAGTGCAATGGGATCCCCTGATCCCTCGGGGTGCAAAGGCTATGCAAGCTTGTGAGGCTTAATGGCCTCTAAGGGCTGAGCCAGATCTGGGGTGAGGATCCACTCTCCAAAGCGGCTAATGCTTGTGAGATAACAACCTTGTCCCTTCTGGTTTGGGCTCGAAGGCGACAGAGCAACCATAGGCAGACCACGCATCCTCCCAGGCAGCATACCACAAACAATCCAACCCCTACCCATTCTTTAAACCAAGACACGGCAGAGGTGATCCAATCAGTAAATTGTCCCAAGGTTATAGGCTCAATTCTGGTGCCATTTAGTTCTGCAATGTTCAACAATTGTTTACGGGCCAATTCTTCCAACTCTTTTCCCCATTCCCCTTTAAATATCGACTCAGTTCCTGAGACTCATTTTTTGCTGCGTTAAAACGCAAGGAAGTTATGCACAAATGCCTATAATGGGAAATGCATCCTATCTGAACTAATTCTGTCAGCTCAGTTACCTGAACCTGCAGCAAATCCACCCTTTGATTGACAGCCAAAATCCCCAATGTTAAAAGAGAATTAGTTTTTCGCCTGTCTCTAGGATTTGCGCAGTTTGTTGTATCACAGAATTAATCGTATTAGCGGTTTGTACTTGATTAGCCATAGCAACCCCGGCGGCAACAGCAGCTGCAGCGCTTACAGCTACGGCCGTCACAATGGCTGCAGTTATACCAAAATCTCTCCTTCCTCTAATTAAATTTATTAGGGGAAAACTATCTGGATCCACTTTTACCGGCACCGGAACAAAGGTAGGTACTTTCATTACCACAGCAATGGGCGGGGTCCCATTCCAACATTCTGAAAGCCAGCAATCAATTTTGGTGCAATCAAGTATGTCCTTACTATCATTAGAACTAAGCAAAAACATATGAGGGGCCTGTAAGCATACTGCAGAAGCTTCTATGGAACTATTAGGAAAAACTTCCTTTTGAAGGGAAATGTTTTGTACCTGTAGTGGGTGATCTACCCGAAAGACCGCTTGTGCCGAAGCCTCAAACCTCCGAGTAACGACACCATAAAGCTTTGCAAGAGCAGAAATATCTGAGGTGGCTCCTACCCTATTGGAAACCAACCACTGGTACCAGGGCCACCGATTATGCAAGGCCCGACCTGTTTTTAGCACTTGATGTTTAATATCGGGCAAAAAGGAAAATCTTGAGGCAAGCTGCCTTTCACTCCAAGTCCTATCCTGACATGGAGCAAATCTCGGGGTTTTTTCTGGAAATGGCACGCAGTAAGGGGAGGCTCTAAATTTTTTAGAAGCACTTAAATTCTGGAATAAAGAGTTCAAAGGCACCAAGGCCTCCGAAAGCATCAATGTCTTATTAACCCTGGTTTTGGAATTAGGGCTCTTCGTAGCCTCAAGCAAACTTGCCAATAGCTGGGGGTTATCCACCAAAAATCTATTTGTACTTTCTACATACATAACATTTTTTGCCCTTAACCTTATGCATGAATTGTTCCCACGGAGGGAAAAACAAAAGGTCCCATCGAGCTTTAGACAGGTTTGATTAAACCTCTCGGCCACGCTACCAGAAGGGGTGGTGCAAGGCACTTCCAAGTCACAATTTGTGGAAAACAGCGTCGGAAGAAAGAGGGAGTCCGCATGCACCGGTGTGGGCACCGGCCATGCTCTCGTCACTGCCCATAACATCACGTCTCTTGTCATCCCGGGCGTCATCAGCAGCACAGTCATCCATACTTGTAGGATCAGCCACTTCATCTTTATCTCGAGGATCTGTCGCCTCTAGAATCCCCTCTGAGGCAGCCGAGTTCTTCTCTGAAGTTTTAACCGGTCTCGTCAACCTCGCAGGCACCCAATGAGGTCCCTCTTGGTCCTGGGGGAAAACACAAACAACACCCCTGGATCTCATAATAACCGGATCCGGTCCATACCATTTGTTATTAATAACATCCCTCCACATAACCATGTCTTTAGTATCCATGGGGTCTCTTGTCATATGCCGATCTGCGGCAGACTGATCATTGTCATTTAGAATTAAAAAATTAAGGGTAAAGAGCGCAAGAGAAAGTCTTTCCCTGGGGGACGCTGACTCAGCAATTCCCCCTTTTTGTTTTTGAAGCATTTCTTTTATGCTTCTATTAGCTCTTTCTACTATACCTTGTCCTTGAGGATTGTAGGGCAATCCTGTGGTATGGGCCACCTGCATTTGTGCCCAAGAGGCGCCAAAACCATGGGAAGCATAAGCAGGGCCATTATCCGTCTTAAGTCTAAGGGGCTTTCCCCAAGCTGCCCAAGCTTCTAAGCAGTGTATTTTGACGTGAGACACCTTTTCTCCTGCCAAAGGTGTAGCATGAATGACACCGGAAAAGGTATCGACAGGCACATGTAAATATTTTAATTTACCAAATTCTGTTAAATGAGTCACATCCATTTGCCATAGGGTGTTTGGTCTCAACCCCCTGGGGTTTACCCCCACATGGGGAGGATGAAGAAAGGTAACACAAGATTTACAGGCCTTAACAATATCTCTTGCCACATGCCTAGGTAAATTATATTTTTTTCCTAAGGGTATTTGCGGGTACATGATACAATCTATGAAAGTCCTTTGCCAATTCTACAGGATCAGCAGCAACCAGAGCCACAGCCCGAGTTGCCTGGTCCACCAAATCATTACACCTTGCCATCGGGCCCGGCAACATAGAGTGGGCGCGAATATGTCCAATATAAAAGGGGTGCTTTCTATTTAGAATAAGGGATTGAATCTGTAACAAAACATTAGAAATTGTACTGGCCTGCTTAACTGAAGCAGCAACTTCAAGGGAAGCAACGGCATTTACAACATATAATGAATCAGAAAATAAATTAAAAGGTTGATCAAATCTTTTAAAAACTTCAAGCACAATTAAACTTTCAACAGCCTGTGGGACATTCGGGCGAAAGTTAAAGATCACCGGCTGTTTGTGTCTTTGAACAAAAAAGGCACCTTGTCCAGATTTAGATCCATCCGTAAAGATGGTCGGGGCACCAACTAGGGGCTCCTTTGAAGTAACGACAGGAAAATACACTAAGTTTTTACTAACAATGGCAAGCAGGGGATGCTTAGGATAATGATTATCAATTACGTTGGGAAACGAGCAAACAAGAATTGCCCACATATCCACTGTAGCGGCCAAAATCTCAACTTGCTCACGGGTATATGGAATGATTAATTTATCTGGGATCTTTGCAAAGTGCATCAAACAATACTTTATGCCCAAAAGTGCTTGTTTAGCCACTAATTCAGGAAAATATTGGACTGTCTTTGCTCCCACCGAGTTGCCATGAAGCCACCACAAGGGGCCATTTTGCCAAAGAACCCCCGTGGGATAATTTTTCGTTTTTAATATACATAAATCGATAGGTAATTTTAAATCAACCCGTGAAAGTTGAGCCCTAGACAAAGCTGCCTCAACCTTTTTTTTTTTTGGGGGGGGGGGGGTCCGATTGTGGGGCCTGAACTCTGGGCCTGGGCCCTGTCCCTCAGCTCTTCAGCTCAAGGCTAGTGCTCTACCACTTGAGCCATGGCGCCACTTCCGGCTTTTTTCTTTTTGCTTATGTGGTGCTGAGGAATCAAACCCAGGGCCTCAAGCATGCAAGGCAAGCGCTCTACCACTGAGCCACCTTCTCAGCCCTGCCTCAACCTTTTGTAGGGAATTTAGTGCTAAAGGTGTCAGGGACCTAGAGGAGGTGACTTCAGGGTCACCCTCCAAAATGGCAAACAAAGGTAACAACTCTGACCGAGGGAGATTAAGAAATCCCCTTATCCAATTAATGTCTCCGGCCAATTGCTGAAAATCATTAAGTGTTCTAAGATGACCAGTTCGAATGGAAAGTTTTTGTGGTTTAATCTCAGTGGGAGAAACAATGGTTCCCAGAAATTGAACAACACTAGTCTGTTGAACCTTTTCAGGGGCAATAATCAATCCTTTATCAGCTAAGGTCTCCGTTATCCGCCCAAACACTTCATGAAGAGTCTCTACCGAGGGAGCAGCTAACAAAATATCATCCATATAATGGATAATCCGTACTTTTGGAAAATTTTTCCTAATAGGGGTCAATGCAGCTCCCACGAACAATTGACAAATTGTTGGACTATTAGCCATCCCTTGGGGGAGAACTTTCCACTGATAGCGAGCATCCGGGGTTTCATGATTAACAGAGGGCAAAGTAAAGGCAAAGCGCTCCCTATCCTTTTCATAAAGAGGTATGGAGAAAAAGCAATCCTTAATATCTAAAGCTAAAATAGGCCACTCTCGAGGTAACGCAGAGAGCAATGGAAGTCCCCTTTGGATGGGTCCCATAATTTGCATCTGGGCATTTACTGCTCTAAGGTCATGTAATAATCTCCATTTTCCGGAGGCCTTTTTGATCACAAAAATTGGGGTATTCCAAGATGACACTGAAAGCTCAACATGCCCCAGCTGCAGCTGTTCCTGGACAAGAGTTTGAGCTGCTTTCAATTTTTCTTGAGAGAGGGGCCAACGGGGAACCCACACCGCCCTCTGTGTTAACCAAGGTATGGGCACCGCACCTTCAGTGGAAGCCTTGTTTTCAGAGGCCCCTACGAAAAACCCAAACCCTTTCTATCCTGTTTAGGAAGTGGCTCTATCGGCTCCTTGCGTCCTTGGAGACATCGACCAAGCCCCAAGGCCGGAACAAATCCTTGCTGTTTCATTATATTCTGACTGGCCTCAGAATAATCATTGGTTAAAGTTAACTTCAGCTGTTGCTGCACATCTCTTCCCCAAAGATTGACAGGGACGTCTACCACAAATGGCTGCATTTTTCCAACCTGGCCTTCGTCCGTTCTCCAAGTCAATTCTTTTGCCCTTAACTGTGGGGCATCAGCATAGCCCAGCCCTTGCAAGGTCTGGGAGGATTTCTGAGTTGGCCATTGCTTTGGCCACTCCCCTCTTTGGATGATGCTTCTATCTGCCCCTGTATCTACCAGTCCTTCAAATCTTTTCCCTTCCACTTGGAGAGTTAGCATAGGTCTTTGGTCTAGAGTTATGGACAGGCATGTAAGGTCGACTCCTGTGGAGCCTAACCCTTTATCTCCTCTCTTTATCTCCTTGGCAGGGAAGTTGCCGTGAAGAGAAGGCAAAAGCAGGAGCTGTGCGATTCTATCCCCGGGAGAAATGAACACCACTCCATGGGGAACATGGCAGAGAACTTTGATAGTCCCCGTATAGTCAGGGTCAATCACTCCCGGGAAAATTATTAATCCTCTCATTGTGGAGGAGGAGCATCCTAAAACTATTCCTACAGTGCCTTCATCTAGGGGTCCTGTCATGTCCGTCTCTACAATCTGGACTCCCATCTGCTGTGTTAATACCAGTCCGGAGGTGGCACAGAGGTCCAACCCTGCGGAGCCTGAGGTTGCTCTTTTTGGCTGGGAGGTTGTTGTGGGTGCTGTTCGGGAGCTGGAGTCTGAAATGCCCCATAAATTTTCGGGCCCTGGGGACGAGGGCCCTTCTTCCCGTTTTTTGGCTCTGGTTCCGAATCAGTGTTTGGAATAATTTGGGGGATAAGATGTCCATTAATGTCTCTAACTGACCTGCATTCGTTGGCCCAATGCTTCCCCTTTTTACAACGAGGACACACCCCTGGAGTCCTTGGCGGCCTGGGTGTATTTCGCGCAGGACCACCATTTTGTGGGCACTGCCGTTTAAAATGTCCCAACTGACCACACCGAAAACATCCTTTTCCTTTATTATCTTTTGTGGCCCTGGCAGCTGACAAGACAGCGGCCGCCAGCCCCGCATTGGTCAGGGGGCCACCCACCTCTCTGCAGGCCCTTAACCAAGCTTCTAGGCTTTGAGTTCTTACTGGGGTAATTGCCCTCTGACATTCCTTGGTGCTTTGTTCAAAAATGATTTGTTGTACAAATGGCATGGCTGTTTCCAGATTTCCTAACACCCGCTCGGCTGTCTCTAGCATACAGGCAACAAAATCAGAAAATGGCTCATTAGGGGCCTGAGTGATTTTTGTTAGATTGCCAGCCGTCTCTCCCTTGTTTGGGAGGGCTCGCCAGGATTTGTAAAAAAGAGTATTCACTTGTAGATACACTTCAAAGGGATATCCTGTTTGATCTACAGCAAAGGGTCCCTGCCCAAGAAGCATATCTACGGTCCAATCCGGGTGCCCGTCATGGACATTTTGTCTGTATTGGGCTTGAGCCTTGTCCTGAACAATAGACCGGAAATCGAGGAATTGCCCATGATTAAGACAGGTACGGGCTACCTCAAACCAGTCAGTGGGCGTCATAGCATTGACAGTCAGTCTCTGGAGCAGGGCACTCCATAAGTCCGGACTGCCTCAACTAAATCCTTAAGCTGGGAGTAGGAAACTGGCTCAAAACTCCTCTCATTAAAAAAAAAAAAAAAAAAAAAAAGTAACTGGATTTTCAAAAACCGGAAAGGCGGCCGCCAGCCGCGACGATGTGCTTCCTTTTATAAAGTGAGTCCTCCCTGCTGGCGGGTACGGCGGGGGGGCCGACGGGCGAAAGCCAGCTCGTTTCCTCTTCCTGGCTGCTGCGGTACTCCCACCCCTAGGGGACGCCACCCCCCATATCTATCTGCCTCATACTCAGCCGCAGCCTTTTCTAAGTCCTCACAGTCAGCTGGATCGAGCTGCTCTCCCTCCTCCTCTAACATTTCCTCCTCAAAGTCACCCACAGGGTCACTGTTTTCTTGGTCCTGCCCTTGCACATGTAGGGCTGAGAACCGGTTTGAAAATTCCTCCAAAGAAGGGTACAGGGGTCCCCTCGAGACCTCCTCTTTGCGGTCGTCCCTAAGACTCTTTTCCTTTTCCTTTTCCTTTTGTGAGGGCTGCAGTCCCTCCTGTTTTAACTCTTTAAGATCCTTTTGTCTTTTTTCCTTTTTCCTTTTTGGCCTATTTTCCTCCCCTTTACTGGATGCTGACTCCGATAGACTATCCTGATGCTGCATCAATGCCTTGCGTCCCTCCTGGAGTAAATCGGACCCTCCCTCCTCCAGGCAGGCGCGCACCATCCGCCAAAGGGGGAGGGTTGCACCAGTTACTTGACCCTCCTCCTGGGCCCTAGTCAGGTCCTTACCCAACTTGTCCCAGCAAGGAAGAGTGAGGTCCCCGGAAACCACGAACCAGGGCGCATGTTCATGGAAATCGCCCAGAACCCTTTTAACGGTGCCTTTGGACACTCTTAGCCCTCGCTGCCTTAACAAAGCCTGTAAGGGAGTGTAAAAATCCGCTGCTCCATAAACGGTCCCCTGACTATTGCCCATGGTGCGCCCTTAAGGCGTGAGGCTATTAGCAGCAGCACACCTTCCCAGGCTCCCCACAACGTAGGCAAGCACAGAGAACCACCAGAAAGACAAACCACAAGGGAAGAAGCAACGCAAGCAACCAATAATCTACAGTAAACAGCATACCGGGGGATACTTACCGACGTCTCCTCTCCGTGTGTTGAGTTCTGGCTCCTGTTCGGCCTCTCACGTGGGTCCCGGGTTTCGGCACCACTTGCGGCGAACGCCTTCTCGGCAAGCGAGGAAGAACGACCACCACACCAGGAGTCTTCTCAGATCACACTTTATTGCAGAGCCTTCTTGTTTGTAGGAGAGCTTGAGCGCGAGAGCGCGTGCACAAAAAACATGGCCGCTTATATAGGGAATAGGGACACGTGTCGTTCTATCATTGGTCGTCTGCCTTTCACCGTCACCAAGTGCCACGGGATTGGCTGGGGACTTTACGTGGCTCGTGCATGCGCAAAGCCCAGGACCCACCGTCCCGCCAAGCACTGCCTAATATGGAGTTGTTTACCTCAAAGCTGCAAGGGAGTGGGCGGCGTCTAATTGCGTTCGCCCCGGCTCCCCGCAATTGAGGAAAAGATAATAAGCACACATTGAGAGCTGCTTTTCAGTTTGTTGGTTTTAAACAAAGTGTCACAGTTGGCTAAACATCTTTAGGCCCTTGTTAGCCTTCACAGCCCTAGTGGTGATGGACCAGAATGAGACTCTCCTTCTAGAGGTGCCTTCTCAGTGGGCATTTTTTTATAGTACGTGGGGCGTCTCATATTTTCTCCCTTAGGTTTTGTGTGCTTTGCTTAATGGCTTGTGTATGTGCCACTACAACTCCTTTCAATGTTTGGGAAGGCACCCACGGCATTATGGGGACTAGAATCTTTTGAGTGTGAAATCAGAGCATTATAGGCTGAAGTAGTATTGGATCAGGAACCATAGGCATTATGGGAATAAGAAGTACCATGATGGATCACTAAGTTGTATTTACCACTAATTTTTTTTTTCTAAAAGTTCCCCTCTCCAAACTTTGGATGGTAAGTTAGTGGAAAGCAGTTCACCAGTGGGTGTCCTCTTCAGGTATAAGCTTTTCTCTCATTTTTAACTTTACTTTACCATTCTCTCCCCTTCCATGATGGACTAACAGCTCTAAACTCATCATTTTTTGTTAATTTAATTTTATTTAATTTAATTTCCTTTTAAGTGGTTGGATGATGCATGTTCTCACAGTGGGGTTGTTGCTGTGGCTATTCCTGATGATATGGTTCAGAAACTTTTGGAATTCTGTTTGGCAGAAGGATTTTGAAGAGTTTAGAGATGTTGGCCAGAGAAGTACTAGAATGCTGTCAAGAGAACTTAATGGACAATTCTCTATGGTTCCAACAAAATGTAACTACAGTTATAAATGTGGACAGTAAATAGGTTTCATATTAGGTTTCAGATGGAAGGTGGACACTATTGGGAATTGGATTAGATGAGCATCTTTCTAATTAGTTTCCCTTTATAGGTGATTGACCTTTTCTCCTTGACAGCTTTAAGGATCTTTTCCTTGGTCTGAATTGATCCTGTGAGGATTATAATGTGACCGTGGGATGTCCTGTTCTGGTCTGGTCTATTTGGGGGTTCTAAAAGCTTCTTGTATCTGAATAGGCCTATCTTTTTGCATGTTTGGGAAGTTCTGTGCTAGGATCCTGTTAAATAAATTTCCCAGACCATTAACTTCTGTCTTTAGGTGCTCCTCTACACCCATTATCCTCAGATTAGGCCTTCTGTTTAATACATTATCTTCTGTCTTTAGGAGCTCCTCTATACCCATTATCCTCAGATTAGGCCTTCTGATTAATAGATCTATCATATTTCTTGCATTTGTCTTGGATGGTTTTATGTTCTTTCTGTAGAATATCTAGGCTGTCTTCAATCCCCAAGATTCAATCTTCTGCATGGTATGACCTACTATCAAGACTTTCTACTTTGATTTTATTTCATTTCCTGCTAAGTGGTCAGCTTTAATGGCTTCAAATTCTTTGTTGGAGCTTTGTTTTAGATCTTGTATGAAC
The DNA here is from genome assembly GCF_019054845.1 of Dipodomys spectabilis. Lineage (NCBI taxonomy): Eukaryota > Metazoa > Chordata > Mammalia > Rodentia > Heteromyidae > Dipodomys > Dipodomys spectabilis. The sequence goes on from NW_024870731.1 coordinate 21,650, forward strand.
TTCTTTACTTACTTAATTTGCTGTTCAGTGTTTATTCTGAAATCACTTAGTTGATTGGTTATGGTTTCCTTGAACTGCCATTCCTTCTGTTGGGCTCCATTCAGCATGCCCTTTGTGGTCTCCCTAACTTCTTTCAGCTCTCTGTTTATGGATTGCATGAATGCCTCTATTAATCTTTGTTTATTCTCATCCCGCTCTCTCAGTTCCTGTATTACTTTTTGATTAGCTTCCTCATGTTCACACAATTCCTGTAGTTCTCTTTGAGTGTTCTCAGCCTGCTCATGCAATTCCTGACTTTCTCTTTGTCTGTTCTCAGCCAGCTCATGCAATTCCTGTCTATTTATTTGTCTGTTCTCAGCCAGCCCATGCAATTCCTGTCTATATCTTTGACTGATGTGAGCCTGCTTATGCCATTCCTGTCTTTTTTATCTCAACGTGCTCATGCAATTCCTTTATTTCTCTTGGAGTGTTCTCAATCTGCGCACGCAATTCTTGTATCAATATTTGAGTAGCTTCCTCATGCTCATGAGATTCCTGTATTGATCTTTGGTTTGCCTCCTCTCTCTCCTTATCATGCTCACACTGAGACCTTTGCAGGTTTTCAGTCTTTTCATTAACCATGTTTACCTGTAGTGTTTGTAGAGCTTTTTGGGAAATCTCTGGATTATTCATTATCTGTTCTGTCCCCTGATTATCTGAGTGGGACTTGAGATCCCCGGACTTGCAATTTCTCTTGTGTTTTTCCGGCTTGTTCTGCCCATTTGGGATGAGAGTAACACCAGTTTGGTGCTAGAACACTATTTTAAGGCAAGCATCAACCAAAGTCCCTAGTTGCTCAGTCAAATAGATATAATCTATTGAACATCATGACTGAACTATATCTTAATGACCTAAGAATAGAAAGGAGAATTTGGCAAACCAGAAATTATTAGATTTAGGGAGAAATGTGGGGAAAAATAGGATTAGAGGGATGTGGAGAGGTAAAGGGTGAGTGAAATTAATCCATTCCTAATCTCAATGTGGGAAATGGATTGGACAAAATTATAGCAGAGAGAGAAAAAGAAGAAGAAAAAGAAAAAAGAGACAAGAAATAATGGAAAAACAAAAATTTAAAATTTAAAAATGAAGCACTTAAAAATTATGCAAGTTAAAAAATTAATATTCAAAGAATGGGGATGCCATGAGAGGAGAGGAGGGATAGAAAAGAGACATGAAAAACTAAAAAATAAAAATGTTTAAAATATTATATGGGTATAAAGAAGTAATACTGCTATTAAGCTATTTAAGTCTAAGAGGTTTTGAATTGAGTAATAAATATCTGGATTAAGTGTGTACACAATGGGAGATAAGGTCTAATAACCAATGAGAGGTATATCTGAGGATGAGCAGAACAGCAATTAAGTCATGCAAAAAAGAATGAGAAGAAAAAGTGAAAAGAATGAAAAAGAAAGAAAAAAAAAGGATCAAAAGGTCAGTAGAGATTTTTTTAAAAAATCACACATACATATGCACCTAAAATAAAAATTATACAAGGAAGTAAAAAAATAGAAAACAAATTTTTTTTAAAATTAAAAATTAAAAAAAAATTAAAAATGTACAAAAAAAGAGTTTTTTTATGGGGGGGGTGGGATGGGGAATGGGAAGATCCTGTATCCCCTTTGTGTCCATAACCAGTCTCTTGGTGGAGTCTCTGGTCTGCTTGCGGTGTCTGGTTTTCCTGTGGCTTGATTGGTTACTTAAGTCAGTTTGTTTGGGCAGCCAGAAAAATGCTCTGCTTTACCCAGGATTTTGTGATCCTCCTCCCAGGCTAGTTCAATGGGAGGGAGATCTGCTTTGAGTATCACAAAAGAGGGAGATGGCTGTTTCCTCTAGTTTGGAGATGCTGTGATGAGGCTAGGTTCTGGGTAGAGTTGAGGCCTTTCAGCAAACAGTAGCTTTCCCCTGAGGGGCTAGCTTTTGAGATACTCACAGAGCCCAGCCTGGAGCCATTCTCAGGGTTTATGTTTACTGAATTTCAATAGGCTGCTGTAGAGAGGGGCAACCTCTGGCTCTGTTTACCCAGTGTAGAAAGCCACTCCTCAGGGGCAGAACTTTCTCTGCCTGGGCTGGGTGACTTTTTCCTGGGTAGAGCTGAGCCAGGCAGGTCAGGTTAGGTTCCTGTGATCTGCTAAATGACTCTTTTGTTTTGTTCCAAGGCCTGAGTTGGAGCTAGCTGCTCAGCCAGGCCTTTGTCAGTGTCCAAGATGGAGATCTCTGGTAGTGGGGTGAGGGGGAGGGGTGGCCTTCCCTCCTCTGCTCCCTGGAAGGAGTAAGGATATGAGGGTTCTACTCCAGCTGGAGTCTTGGTTCCTGGGTTGTCTCTGGTCTGCAAACTGCAGGATGAAGATATCTGCTGGTGTTGAGTAGAATCTGCTCACCCACTGAGTCTGGTGCCTTTGTCCCGGACTCTCTGTGTTGCAAGTATTGTGGCTATGGCCGCTGCTACCACTGCAGCCCCAGCTGCCAGCAAGTGCTCAGATCTGTCTCCTTGCCTGGATTTTCCCTCTCTGGCCAAACTCTCTGTCCTGTGATGGCACACTTGGTGAAATTCTCTGGCCTAGGACTGTTCACTGGAACACTAAAACTGCTTTCTATGGGAGAGCTTGTTTAGCCTCCAGCTTCTCCTCTGCCATCTTTCCGGAACTCCTCCCATCTACTTTTTCTTTTTGCCAGTCTTAGGGCTTGAACTCAAGACTTGGAGACTGTCTCTGAGTGTAGTCCCTGAGTGTTTTCGTGCTCCACGTAAGCTACAGTGCCACTTCCGGTTTTTGAGTGGTTAATTGGACATAAGAATCTCAGAGAATTTTCTGGCCTGGCTGGCTTCAAATCGTGATCCTCAGATCTTAGTCTCCTGAGTAGCTAGGATTACAGGCAGGAGTATGCCTGGTTTCATTTGCTAATTTTTAAATTTCTAGTTTATAAATGTCCTACCTCCTTCATTTTCTATTAGCTTACATTAACTATACCAGGGAGGAAGATTTCATTGGTACATTTTCACAAACACTTATAATGTATTTCAATGAATCTCAACCTCTCTATAACTCCCTTCCTCCTTTCTGTCCTTTCATAAATAATTTCAATGGATTTTATTATTCCATTTTTATAGTTGTAAAGTAGCAATTTTGACCATATTAATCTTCTTCCATGTTCCTCATGTCTTTGAATGAAAATGCATAAAGATATTCAGTGATTCTTCTTAAACTAATGGAGTTTGTGGAATGGGGATAGAAAAAACAATAGAGAATACTAAATACAATTAAAATACAATTTATGCACAGGGCAGCACTTGCTCATGCCTATAATCCTAGCTACTCAGCAGGCTGAGATTCGAGGATCATGGTTTAAAACCCGGCTGAACACAAATCTGTGAAAATATTGCCTATGAGTAACCACCAGTGTTCAGTCTCTGAATTCAAGCCCCAAGACTGACAGTGAGTATAGTCAGCATGTGCAATGATGTGACTGAGTATGGGTGAAAAAAGAACAGTAAGTTTTAATTATATATAAAAATAGAACAATAAAATCTGTTGAAATTGAAGAAGGTGGGAAGATACAGAAGGGAAGGAGGAGCCTGAATTAGATAGGGGTACATTATATGCCCATCTAGAAATATCACCAAGAAACCTCCTTGTAGAACTAATACATGATAGGAAAAACTCAAAATAAAATCCCAATTCCAAAGGAAAGCAGTCCAAAAATGTAAAGAAATGTTCCAATTCATGCTTTAAGAGATAGAGACACACTTTTCACAGCTCTGTAACTTTACAGTTAAAGGGGTACCAGTTTCTTCTTCGGTAAAGAGATTGAACCAGACCAGGTGGTACTGAGGTGGGTTCTGTGGTACCTGGCTTTCTGACTTCATCCAAGACAAGAGCAACTGCAAGATTATATATATATGCCAACCATTGAACTCTGAGTGCTGACCCAAGCCACAGCAATGGCAGTAGTCTCTTGCATGCTTCTCTGCCTCACTAAGTCTGAAGGTGAGTGCCCCTACCTCATTTGAGGTGATTTCTAGGCACAGGAAAGGTTCAGGCCATAGAAGCAAATCCTAAAAAGTCTGAGCTTCTAAACATTAAGAAGGCCATTGAAACAAAGCAAGATCAGCCAAGAGTAGAGGGCAAACTCTGTGCACTTTATTTGGTCCCTATCATTAATCTCCATCCAAGCCCTCAAATAAAGCCACACACAGCTGTTGGGCTTTATATTTTAGAGGCAGACTCATTTTTTTCTTTGTACTTGTCTTGGAACGTAAACTCAGGGCCAAGGAGCTGTCCCTGAGCTTTTCTTGCTGAAGGCGAGCACACCATCACTTGAATCATAGCTCCATTTTTGGCGTTTTGGTGGTTAATTGGAGATAATAGTCTCACAGACTTTCCTGCCCATGCTGGCATCAAATCACAATCCTCAAATCTCAGCCTCCTGAATAGCTAGGATTAGTATAGGCACAAGTGCCCAGCAGACTCCATTTTTCAATGGAAATTGTTTCTTCTCCTTTCTGTACCCACCACATATGTTTGTGTCTGTTAAATTGTTCAAAAGTCATAATTAAGTTTCCTGGGACCACAGAGGCTCTAGAGTAGCTGCCAATTGAGCCAGTGAAGAGAAGCCCTTGGGATTTGGAGATATACATTTTTAGGGAATTTTTATCTCCTTCCTTGTTCCAACGTTAAGACAAATGGTAGGACACCTTCTAAGGTGGTTTTCTGTCATAACGGCAATAATTAAATCTGGAAATGAAGAAAATCTTTTCACAAGTGACTGCTTGCTGTGTGGACTGCTCATCTCTTATTTTATACTATATCTCCCCAAGTTACAGATATTTGTTTTTATGGAGTTCATTGAATCTTGCTTTCTTTCTGTAGGCTACAGCTCCACTGAGTGAGATATTTTCCTTTCTCTCATGCTCTGGATGAGTACTCACTGTCTGTTTCTCATAGGACACTAAATAGAAAATATCTTAGTTTACTTTTATACAGACACTTTTGCACTCCTCTGGCTTTCTTTGACAAAACTTTTCCTGTAGCTACAACCAAGTTATTTTGCTTAAAGTCTCAAGGTGCTCCAGGCAAGCAAATTTCTCTAAAGTGTATATTCTTTCCTAATTATTCTATTTCATAAGAGTTTTTAATCTCTTTCTCTGTCTCTCTCACACACACATACACACACACACACACACACACACACACTCACTATGCATCCTCCTCCTTTGTAGTTTGGATTACAAAGCTCTTCAAATTTCATCAGGATTGAATAGAAACATTTTCAGCATGAGGACTCCAGTGCCTGACCATTATCATTTGCATGAATATGAATGGAAGTATAGTAAAGATTAGACATAAGATATTGATTAGAAAACCTGATTTATTCAAACTATACAATTTTAAGAAGACAACTGGGATGTGACATTTGAATTACAGTAATAAGCAAGGCATTTGAAAATCACAAAGAATATTACTTATACTTCATACTCTATATTTTATGTTAGAGGTTAGAATAAGATGACTTAATGTATCTCAGAATATTCATCCTTGTTTCTTACCTACAATGTCCTGTGAAACTTAGAGGGCCTATAAAATATATCTAGAAATGGTGGCTATAGCAAATCATCAGTATTAGTAGTCACATTTGGATAAAGTGTCTCAGTCAGGTTGATTTACAAGACTATGAGATGACTTGTTGGCTGTTTCAGTTTGATAAGAAACAAATAACAGTCAAGTTTAATACAAATCTCACTGACTCTATCCAAAATTATATTCTATCTGCTGTATTCAAAATAACATTGCATTTGCTGCCTAACTCAAACAGAAACAGAAATTCCTAAAGTAATTGCAGGAAGACAATTCTCCTAGATATACTAAAAGATGAGATTGAGAGTTTGGAGCTGGCTGATACCTGCAATATTAGCTATTCAGTAGGATGAAAATGAAAATTTTAGTTTGAAGCCAGCCTGGACAGAAAGTCCTTGAGGATCCATTTCCACTTACTCACTCAAAAGCTCGGCTGAAGGTATACTTCAAATACTAAAATGGCAACAATGAGCAAGAAAGCCAAATAAATTCAAGATTCCTGAAGTTCAGTCCTGGGTACTGGCAGAAAAATAAAAGAGTAGAAAAGGAGGAGGAGGAGGAGGAGGAGGAGGAGGAGGAGGAGGAGGAGGAGGAGGAGGAGGAGGAAGAAAAGGGAGGGAAAGGAAGGAAAAGGAGTAGAAGGAAAATGGAAGAAAAAGAAGAAAAGGGAACATTGGGTTTCTTTGTCCTCCAAATAATTTGAACAACGGCATCTAACTGCTGTCAAAAAAGTAAACTTTTAGGAAGAATGATAGTCAAGAAATAAGGGAAATTAAGCAACCTAGCATATGTTGTTGTTTAAGTCTTGACAGTGATGCTCAAAACTATATGATACCTATACTTATGTCAAACTTAGTAAGTTGTACACCTAAGTAACCTCAAGTGATCACATGCCAATTGTACCAACAAAAAGTGATATATTAGTATGTTAAAATAGGCTTTTTTGATGCCAGTCCTGGGGCTTGAACTCAGCATCTGGACAGTCCCTGTGCAAGTTTTGCTCAGGTCTAGTGCTCTACCACTTGACCCACAATTCCACTTTCAACTTTTTGGTGGTTGATGGGAGATGAGAGTCTCACAAACTTTCCTGTCCCATTTGGCTTCAAAACGTGATCCTCCAATCTCAGCCTACTGAGTAAATAGGATTAGAGATGTGAGCCATCAGCACCTAGCTTTTGAAATAGATTTTATTTTGTTTATTTTGGAAAAAAGATACTTTTATCATTACCTTAATGTTTTACCATTAAGCACATAACTCTTAAAGAACTCAACTAATCAAAGTCAAATGACCAAGCAGTTGTGCCTATTTGGACAACCATGAACTGTATTTGGAAACTCTATCTTTACTGTGTATTGATGACCATGTAGGGTACCAATAAGAAAAATATATTTGACTTATTTCATTTGTAGTCAAAACAAATAATAGATCAAGGTCAAAGAACAAATAGCTTTTGCATTAGATACAACAGATGCACGTTCATTTTTAAGTTACTAATTTTTAAAGACAAATTTATGTAGAGAAAGTTTTAATTTCCCTGCCTTTATTTCAAAATGATACAACATATTTCATCATTTATAAAAGAAGCTCCCAAGAGATGTCTAAGGGAAAAATATTTCTATATTTTATTTTGTTTATATGTAGAACAGGAAAATTAATCCCAATGGACTTTATCATGTGGTGAATATGTGTGATGGTAAGGGAAAGTCCTTCCACAGATAGTTTGTCTTCTCAACACAGGTCAGAAGAGAAGATTAAGTGCTAATCTAATCAAAGAACAAAATGAGTTTAGTGAGTTATGTCATCTCTCTCATTCCCTTTTTCAGATACACTTTAAAATATGTTTATGTTTCTATTTCATGTATACTCACTACAGTTAGAGCTAAGAATGTCTTGTGTAGCTCCTGATATTTTTGTAAAACGGTCTAGACATTTTCTTCCTCCTCTGTGGTCAGAATCTTACAATTTGCTCTCAGAGATGCTTTCTGATTTGTGACTGCATGGGAAAATAATTTTTGATATGGAAATAGGTTAAAGCAAAAAGTTTCTATATTTTTGAGACATGATGATAGTTTTGAAATTAGATTAAAACCATGGAGAATAGAAGAGGGCATCTTGTGCTCCTAGAAGAATCTTGAACCTCCCCTACCTTGCGCACCCTGTATATCCTATCAATTTGCCTCAGTTGCCTCTGGCAAATCTTTTACCTTACCTTATCCAAATTAGAATCACACAAAATTTCAGATTTAATGTAAGAGAAAATATGTTCATAATGTGTTTTATCTAGAATGGCTAAAAATTATTCTTTTTATTTTTATATTCCAGCAATGGAAATTAGTTTGCCAATTATTCAATCCAATTTTTTTTTTAAATTCAGTAAAAAGTTGAAATGTGGTATAATGGAATTTCCTATTGGCTCTTGTAAACCTTATTAAATATAGGAAAACCCACTGAGAAGACAACAGTGAAGAGTGAATAATTTAAGCTCCTGAAAATCAGCGCCCATTAAATTGTGTTCTTTTCACTTGAATAATTTAACTGGATGTTAAATGTGTATGTTAATTTAAAGAAAATATAAATAGCAAGCATTTTCAAGAATATTTATCATCTATTCTATATATAGAAAATGCTCATATATACAATCATTATTTTTGTCAAAATTTGGAAAGTACTCTTCTTTGAGTCAATACTTATTTATAAGATGATGAGGTTTCACTGTGATTATTGTCATACATACATATGGTATATTTTGAACAAAGTATCTCTTCCACCCTACTAAGAATTTGTATTTCTTTGTTTTCCTTTCTTTTTTTTCAAACAATATTTGTTGGTTTTCATTACATATATGTACAATATACATATGTGTATGCATATATAAATACCCTTTACTCTTATGTCTCTCCTGTCCTTCTCTATACCCCATTGATTCTATCTTAAACATTTTTAATTTTACATTCATATTCAGTTACCATTACTGTGATCATCAACATTTTAGGCAAACTAGTTTTTATTTTATTTTATTTTACTGTGGGCAAACTACTTTTTAAATGTAATTTTTAATTAACAACCTAATTAGCATGTATTAACAGTCACTCTTTTGATCACTCCTCAGAACACATCTCTATAATTGTCCTCTTTTGTACATATATACAAATGGAAAACAGATTAGTTCATAATAATCTTAATACATTAATTAATAAAATATTGTATTAATACTAATAAAATTAATTATTTTATTAATTCATGAATTTAGTAAATACATTAAATACATGGGCTTTGGTTAAGTCTCACCTAGATTCTCTTTACTAGATTAATGAACCAGACCTAAATTTTAGATGATACATTGCTCTTTTGAGTTTTACTTAGGTTTCTTCACATGCTTCAAATGAGAGTACTGTCCAAGCTTAGTTTTTACTTCTTGAATCCCATCTTAGTTTCTACTTCTTGAAACCCACTATGAGGTGATTTAGTTTCTCTTTAGGATGTAATGATAATTATAAGTTTTATTATTGTAGTAGATGCTAAATTATATTATAACTACTGTATTATAGAAATTGACAGCCCTTTCCTATCCTACTAATCATAATTAATATTTCTCTCTTGGTTAATTCATAGAGCACAGCAAATAGAATGGACACAGAAAATCAATCTGTAGTGCATGAATTTATACTTCTAGGACTTGGGAACTCATCAAATATGCAGGTTCTATTCTTCATTATATTTTTACTCCTTTACTTAATCACTGTCTGTGGAAATATTATCATCATGATCTTAGTCATCACAGACACTCGTCTTCATTCCCCTATGTATTTCTTTTTGGCCAATCTGTCTTTTGTTGATATGTGGATTTCCTCAAATGCCACTCCTAAAATGATTGGAGATATTCTTAAGAAGAAAAAGACCATTTCTTTTGGAGGCTGTATGTACCAAATCTTCTTTGCACATTTCATTGCAGCGCTTGAAATGGTGATACTTGTAATAATGGCATATGACCGCTATGTGGCCATTTGTAAACCACTTCACTACTCAATCATAATGAGCTTGCAAAGGTGCATTGGATTGGTGGTGACAGCTTGGACTGTGGGCTTTGTGCATGCCATAAGTCAAATGATGGTGGTTGTGCGGCTGCCTTTCTGTGGGCCAAAAATAATAGACAGCTTCTTTTGCGATAGACCGCTGGTCATCAACCTTGCCTGCATGGATTCATATAAGATAAAGATTTTAATGAACATTGACTGTGGTGTTGTGGCTGTAACATGCTTTATTCTGTTGCTGATCTCCTATACATATATTCTCATCACTGTCCACCAAAGCTCTAAAACTGGAGCATCTAAGGCACTGTCTACTTGCACTGCCCACATCACAGTGATGGTTCTCTTCTTTGGGCCCTGCCTCTTCATTTATGTGTGGCCACTCAACATCATCTGGATGGACAAATTTCTTGCTGTGTTTTACTCTATAATTACACCTCTCCTAAATCCAGCCATTTATACACTGAGAAATAAAGAAATGAGAAATGCTATTAAGAGGCTCATAAGCCAGTAGGTAAATCGACGTTGAAGACTTAATAACTAGAAACCTAATGTTGCTTTTTATTAGAGTTATATGTATTTAGCATTACCATGTCTTCAACTGCATTAGATGATTATCATTTTTACAAAGGCACGTATTGGTATTGTGGAATAGCATGTTAATGTGTATGATTTGAATTTCATTTAACTGCATTTGCAAAAACACATTTTTGAGCTGGTCATAGATGTCTGATGTTTGTAAACCTAGCTACTCATGAGAATGACATGTGAAGACTGCAAGTTCAAAGCCAGCCCAGGCAGGAAAGTCCATGAAACTTTCACCTCCAATTAATTAATTAGAGCCAGTAAATTAGAGCCAGAATTGAAGCTATGGATCAAGTTGTAGAGCATTAGCCTTAAACAAAAAACCAGATCCTCAATTCAAGTTCCCAGACCAGCACAGATACAGTTGTTCCTGTGTCCTCTTTTGAGCATTTACTTTTGTCAAAAGGCAAAGGAATATTATTTTATCATTAATCTAACATAACATCTGAATTCTAACATAACATCTAAATTCTCTCAAGAAGAAAAGCAAGATTAATAAATTAAAATACTGTGTAGAAGAAATAATTGCTGAGATTGTCCTTGATTGGATTTTATCAACTTAATAAAAATTAATAGTACTATATTTGTTAGTGTTAGACATTGACATTATAACTCATTATTTACTTTTAGCCATCAGAGTTGGGCAAACTCCTGAAACTTAACCTTCCTCTTGTAAATGTTTAATAGTGCTACTTAACATAGTTTGCTGACTAATCATTTAGAAACAATGAATATTCTGTTTTCTTGACTCATTGGAGCCCAGACTTTTGATCTAAATGATTGTATCTCTTATATCTCAAATGTACATGTACAGGTACTTTAAAATTAAAAAGAAACAAAAAATTGAAATTGTAAACAATATTTTCTCTTTTGTTGTGTAAAACAAAGTGGTTGAATTTTAGTGAAATGCCAATAACGACACCTGAAAATAAATGTTTACTTCTTTTAATATGGTACAACTTTTTTCTAGTTGCAAGGCTTGAACTTAGGGTCTGGGCACCATTCTTGACCTTTTTCACTCAAGGTAATGATTTATAACTTTGATCCACAGCACTACTTCCAGTTCTCTAGTGTTTATTTGGAGATGAGTGTTTCCTAGACTTTCCTACCTGGGTTAACTTCAAACCACAATCCTCCAATCTCAGCCTCCTGAGTCACTAGGATTACAGATATGAGCCATCAGCTCAAATTCTTTCTTTTTTCCTGTCTTTTTATTTTTTTATTATTGTGAAAGTACCATACAGAGGGCTTACAATTACATAAGCAAGGTAATGAGTACATTTCTTATCAAGCATTGTTGCCTCCTCCTTTGTTTCTCCTTATTATCCCTTCCCATTCTCCCCCCCCCCCACCCTTCTTCCCCTCTGAAGCCTCCCCTTCAAGGAAAAGTTGTAAAGTTTGTTTTTCGACATAACGTCTTGTACATTTCATTGTTGCAAAGGGTCCACCTGTATCAGTATTTAAACACAGAAACAAAGAAATATCTTATGAATATATTAGAAAAAATAGCAAGAAAAAAATTGGGGTCCTTACCTTGGGGTTCATTTCACCGAACATCAAATTGTTTGACCGTTTCTCCTTGTCTCAGACATATACCAATTATTGCAAATAAGGGAAACCACAAGACCTATGTTTCTTTGCACCTGGCTTACTTCACTTAATATAATTTTTTCCAAGTCTTTCTATTACCTAACAAATGGGGCTATGTCATTCTTTCTGATGGAGGCATAGAATTCCATTGTGTATATATACCACATTTTCCTTATCTAGTTAAATGTGATTATTTAAATTAATTTAAACCACAAATTCAGTTCCAACATTCATATTATACAGCAAGAAGCCATGATGTAGAGAGAAACAGACTACTTTCATGATAACAGAAATTTGAGTATACAATACTGCCCAGCAGTCAAAGCAAACTGAAGTTTTCATTCCAGCTTTGGTCCTTTCAGATTTCTTAAAGCCCATTATGTTAAATGAAATTCCTTGTAACTGTAACCTCTATGTACAGTATTTTTACAATTAAAAAACATATATATTATATATATAAAGGGTACATAAAAGAAGAGGTGAATTTGTTCAAAGTATACTCTTCCTAACTATGGAATCATTGACATAAAAGCTCCTTGTACTATTAGAGTATGTATATAAAAATAAAACAATGAGATGTAAAAAAAATAAAAATAAAAATAAAAGAAAATTCCTTCAGACTGCTATTTTACTTTAGAAACAAGAAAACTGAGGCCCATCTCCTCAGACATAGTTTTATTATATTAAAAACATTCTATATTATCTTTATGCTTTAACATACCTTAATATTTCTCCTTCCTGGCAATCTAAGAAATTAACATTTTAAGTTGTAGGTTACATTATATATTAAGTTGTAAGCAATTATAGTGGTATACACTATAATTGTAGCACTTGGGATGCTGGTGCTCAGCCATAAGCATTGGTGCCAACCAGATTAGAAAGGGAAACATATTTCTCTCTCTCTCTCTCTCTCTCTCTCTCTCTCTCTAGATATATATATATATATATCATATATATATATGATATATATATGTCATATATATATCATATATAAATGCATATATATGTAAATAAAAAATAGTTTGAAATTATCTTTTATTTTAAAACCAGACCCTTGACTCAGAGCTTTAGCTTTTTGTCCCCTAAATCTTTAAAAAATAATCTTGAAGTCCACTCTCTTAAATGTTGTACATCTAATAATCTCTGTCTTTCGAAACCACAAGTTTGTTCTCAGCCAGTACCTTCAGGATAGAGAGTCACATAGAAATCCCTGGAAATCATGAAGTGACTGCACACAACAAATGATAGCAGCATGCAAGGTTTCTTTGAGTCTATGTTTCTTTGAAACTGGAGATACACAGACTTGAGAGTCAATCTAAAGACTTTTTAGAACCTATTATGTTGACAGAAGTCTTTATCTCTAGTAGTGTCTTTATTTATTTATTTATTTTTGTTCTAGTTTAAAGTCAGAGCCTAGGCACTGTACCTTAACATAACCCTTAAGGCTAGCACTCTACCACTTGTAACACAGCTCCATCTCTGGATTTTTTAATATTTATTTTCATTTTTATTTTAAAGGTGATATACAGAGCGGTGGAAGTTATATAAGTCAGGTAATGAGAACATTTTGGGGGGGGGGGGGGGGTTCCGGTCGTGGGGACTGAACTCTGGACCTGGGCGCTGTCCCTCAGCTCTTCAGCTTATGGCTAGCACTCTACCACTTGAGCCACAGCGCCACTTCCAGCTTTTTTCCTTTTGCTTATGTGGTGCTAAGGAATCGAACTCAGGCCCTCATGCATGTAAGGCAAGCGCTCTACCACTGAGCCACCTTCCCAGCCCTATGAGTACATTTTTTAACAGTGTCACCTCTTCTCTAGTTTTCTCCTGTTTTGTTCCTTCCTATCTCCCCTCCTCTACGAGTTGTATAGTTCATTTTCAACATAGTGTCTAGTGATTATCACCGCTGGATTAGTTCATTTGTCCCACCATTTCTGTGCCTTACCCTGCCCAAATCAGATAAACTTGCATATAAGAAATTACATACAAAAATCAGAAACCACAACGAAAAGGGGAAAACAGGGGAGAAAGTCTTGTAACCCTCTTGTTTCCATTTTTGGAGTTTATTTTGATCAGGATCATTTTATATGATCATATGCACATAGCTATTGAGCCTTCATGATTCATTCCTAAGAATATCTTCTTTTGTTCTGTGTGAATGTTTAGAGTCCTCTTTAATTTATCATATCCTCATGTAATTTTTTTGGCTTTTCGTATCCATTGTGCTTACTTATAGATTTATAATGACATTGTAATTACTACAAATTAGGGAAACAATGCAACCTGTGTTGCTTGGGACATTGTCATTCTTTCTGATGGAAGGATAGAATTCCATGGTGTATATATACCACAAGTTCTAGGTCCATTTGTCTACTGAGGAGAAAATGGGTTGATTCCTTATCTTAACTATTGTAAACAATGCTGCAATGAACATGTTTGTGCTGGTAGCTTTAGTGTGGCTTTATTTGTGGTCAATTGGATAAATGCCAAGGAGTGTAATGGCAGTGTCACAGGGAAGCTCTAGTCTTTTGAGTAAACTTCACACTGCTTCCCAGCTTAGTTAAACAAATTTTCATCCCCACTAACAGTATAGTAGCATTCCATTTTGGTCACATCCCATCAGCTTCTGTTATTGTTAGTTTTCTCTTTTTTAATTTTAATTTTATTATCAAGGGAATGTACAGAGGGGTTACAATTACATAAGTAAGGTACTAAGTACATTTCTTGTCAAACTTGTTACTCCCTCCTTCATTTTTCTCCCACTATCCTGCCACTCAACCCCCCCCCCCAAGTTGTACAGATCATTTCCAACATATTGTTTTGAGAGTACCACTGTTAAATTGGTTACCCCTTTGTCCTTTGTTTTGCCATTTTTTTTTGTTCAAATGGCCATTCTAAGTGGGGTGAGGTGGAATCTAAATGTTGAATTTTTTGTGTTTCTGTTTGTTTTGTTTTGGTTGGTTGTGGGGCCTGAACTCTGGGTCGGAGTACTGTTCCTCAGCTCTTCAGCTCAAGACTAGTACTCTACCACTTGAGCCACAGCACCACTTGCGAGTTTTTCTGCTTATTTGGTTTTGAGGAATTGAACCCAGGACCACATGCATGCAAGGCAAGCACTCTACCACTGAGCCACCTTCCCAGGCCTCAATGTTGTTTTGAATTGCATTTCTTTTATAGCCAGAGAAGTTGAATATTCTTAGTTTTTCTTTAGAGAAATCTCTCTTAAGTCTTTTAGCCCATTTATTAATTGGGTTGTTTCTATCAGGATTTGTTTGGGGGAGGTTTAATTTTTTGAGCTCTAAGTATATTTTAGATGTGAGGCACTTATCTGATGGATAGCTAGTAAAGATCTTCTCCCATTCTGTGGGCTTCCTATTTATCTTGCTAGTTATGTCCTGTTTCATGGAGAAACTCCAGATTGATGCAATCCCAATTATCCAGCCTTTCTTGATTTGTTTTGATCCTGCATCTTAGGAAGTTTTGATTGATGGCAATGAGGTCTAGTGTTCTTTCTATAAAATTTTCTTGAAATCTACCCATACATAGAAGTCTTTGATCCATTTATAATTGACTCTGGGACAAGGTAATATATAAAGATCTAGCTTCAGTTTTTTGCATGTGGACAGCCAATTTTGCTCAAACCAATTGTAAAAGAAACTATCTTTTTCGACCTTGTCTTTGGCTCCTTTTTCAAATATTAGGTGGCTATACATCTTTGGGTTAAGTTGTCATCTTTTATTCAGTTACATTGGTTCTCAGGGCTATTTTTGTGCCAATATCAAGCTTATTTTGTTACTATGGCTTTGTAATAGTGTATCAAGTTGGTATTGATATTACTCCAGCACTGTTCTTCTTGCTAAGGCTTGTTTTTGCCATTCAGGGTATTGTATTATTCCACATGAATTTTTGGATTGCTTCCTCTATATAATCAAAGAATGATATTGTAATTTCTATGTGTATTGCATTGAATTTGTAGATCACCTTGGGCAATATTGCTATTTCACAATGTTTATCCATCCAATTCAAGAGCATGGAAGGTTTATCCATTTCCTTAAATCTGTCTTAATTTCTTTCTTCAGATTCTTACAGTTTCATAATAGAGATTCTTCACATCTTTAGTTAAGTTAATTCCTAGGTATATTTTAAGGTTAATACAAATGGAGTTGTTCTTTTTAATTCAGGCTCAGCCTTCTCACTGTTGGCATATGGAAAAGCTACTGATCTTTGTGGGCTAATTTTATAATCTGCTGCTTTGCCAAAGTTTCAGATCAACTCATTTAAATTGGGGGAGAAATCTATAGGGTTCTTTTAAAGCAGAATCATATCATCTGCAAAGAGGAATACTTTTTCTTTTCCTGAGTGGATCCCATGTTATGTTTCTTTTGCCTTATTGCTCTGGCTAGGAATCCCAATACAATATTGAAGAGGAGAGAAGAGAGTGGACATCCTTGTCTCATTCATAATTTTAGAGGACATAGTTATAACTTTTCACTATTGAGTATAATGCTGTCGGTTTTTTATATGCAGCCCTTAAAATATTGAGGAAGGATCTGTGGATTAGTAGTTTCCCCAGAGCTTTTATCATAAAGAGGTGTTGGATTATGTCTGATGCTTTTTCTGCATCTAGTGGTATGATCATGTGGTTCTTGTCCCTGCTTCTGTTGATATGCTGAATTACATTAGTTAATTTGTATCTATTGAACCAGCTTTGCAACACTAGAATGAATCTTGACAAGTCATAGTGTATGATTTTTTTTGGTTACTTGTTGAACTCAGTTGGCCAGAATTTTAGAGTAGTTTAGTGTGAATGTTCATCAAAGACATAGCTCTATAGTCCTTTTTCTTTGATAACCCCTTGCTTGGTTTTGCTGGCTTCATGGTTTGGTAGTGATCTTTTTAATTTTTTAATTTCTATTTTTAAAATTATATTGTTAAGATGATGTACAGAGGGGTTACAGCTGAATAATTAAGGGAGAGAGTACATTTCTTGTTGAACTTGTTACCCCTCCCTCATTTTTCTCCCAATTTTCTTACCCCTCATCTCCCTTCTCAAATTGTACAGTTCATTTCCAACATATTTCCTTGTGAGTATCACCGTTGGAGTAATTCCTCCCTTGTCCTTTGTCTCACCATTCTGTTGTTCCCCTTCCCTTCCCTAATCAAATAAATGTATATATAATATCATAGTACCAAAATCACACACATTGACAGCAAGGGATGTACCATAGGGGGAAGAACATACAAGAGAAACAAAAAAAATCACATAGTACATTAAAAACAACAACAACAAATAAAAACCTCTTGGGTCCATGTCCTGAGCTCATTTCAGTTAGCATCATCTTATATGGTCAAATACATAGCTATTGAGCCATTCTGCTCATCTACTAAGATTGACCTAGACATATACTAATTATTGAAAATAAGGGAAACCATGGGACCTATGTTTCTTTGAGCCTGACTTACTTCCCTTAATATGATTTTTTTTTTCATTTCCGAACAAATGGGGCGGTATCATTCTTCCTGATGGAAGCATAGAATTCCATTCTCTCCCTCTCTCTCTCTCTCTCTCTCTCTCTCTCTCTCTCTCTCTCTCTCTCTCTCTCTCTCTCTGTATGTGTGTGTGTGTGTATATATATATATATATATATATATATATATATATATATATATATTCTTGATCTACTCATCTACTGAGGGGCATCAGGGCTTTTTCTATATGTTAGCTATGGTGAACAATGCTGTGATAAAGTGTACTGGTAGCTTTAGTATGGCCTTGTTTGTGATCATTTGGGTAAATGCCCAGAAGTAGGATTGCTGGATCATAGGGGAGCTCTATGTGAAGTCTTCCGAGGAACTTCCATAATGCTTTCCAAAGTGGTTGAACAAATTTACACTCCTACCAACAATGCAGTACAGTTCCCTTTTGGCCATATCCCCTCCAGCATCTGTTGTTATTAGATTTCTTGATTATAGCCATTCTGACTGGGGTGAGGTGGAATCTCAGTGTTGTTTTGATTTGCGTTTCTTTTATGGCTAGAGAAGTAGAGCATTTCTTCTTGTGTCTATTGGCCATTCTTATTTCCTCTTCAGAGAAGTCTCTCTTTAGCCCAATTGTTGATGGAGCAGTTGTTTCTTTGAGGATTTGTTTTTAGGGGATTTAATTTTAGATATAAGGCCTTTGTCTGTTATATAGCTAGTGAAAATCTTCTCCCAATCCGTGGGCTTTCTATTAATCTTGTTAGCTATGTCCTTTGACATGAAGAAGCTCTGCAGTTTCATTCAATCCCATTTGTCCAACCTTTCTTTGTGTTTCTGGTGCTTTATTAAGAAAATTTCACTCTGTACAGTATGTTCTCAAATAAAATTAAAAAAAAAAAAAAGAAAATTTCAGTCTGTGCCTGGTAGTAATCTTTTGCTTTCAATTTCATTGAAGGGTCTGAGAAGTATTAGAGTGATTTCTGCTTCAAAGAACTTATAGAATTTGGTTATGAATCTATCTGTTCCTGGGCTTTAATTTGATGGGAATTATTTTATTGTCATTTCAATTTCCTTACATTTTATGGGTTTATACTGTTGAATTTTTTTGTTTAGTTTGGTTTTATCCACATACTGTTGATTTTTTTTTGGTTTAGTTTGTTTTTATCCACATTCACTAGCAATTCTTTCATTTCTTCCAGATTCTCCAATTTGTTAGCATTAAGGTTTGCAAAGTATCCCTTACAATGCTTTGAATCTAGCTCATTTCTGAGGTGATATTTTCATTTTTATTTTTAATTTTAATTGGCTATATTCTCTTCTTTCTTTGGTCAAGTTTGCTAAGGGTCTGCCTATTTCGTTTTTTTGTTCCAAAGAAAAAAATTTGCTGTCTTGATTCTTTCTATGTTTTCTTTTTTTAGTCTCTAATTCATTTAATACTGATTTAATTTTGATATTTTGTTTTGATCCACTGGCTTGAGGTTTGGATCTTTCCTCCTTTTAAATGACATTAAAGCTCATTATTAAATTGCTAATTCCAGATTTTTCCCATTTTTGATGTAGACTCAGAGCCATAAATTTTTCTCTGAGTGCTGCTTTTGTTGTGTTCCAGAGAAGCTGGTAATTTCTGTGTTCATTTTTGTCAAATTCCTTACACATTTTAATTTCTGTTGTGATCTCTTCAATGACTCCACGGACATTCAACAATGTTTCTTGCTCAGTCTACATTAATTAGAAAATTTTCTATGATGGATTTTGTTGTTGAGGTCCAATTTCATTCCATTGTGGTCTGACAGAATTCAGGGAATAATTTCATTTCTTCTCAATTTGTACAGATTTGCTGTGTGACTTAAACTATCTGGAGAATGTTCCATAAGCTGCTGAGAAGAATGTATATTCTGATGCTGCTGGGTGAAATACTCCGTAAATGTCTGTTAAAGTTATTTGGTCAATGCAGTTATTTAGGTCTGAAATTACTCTGATGAGTTCCTGCCAGATTGATATATGCAGAGGCAACAATAATATGTTGAATTCATCTCAATCAATGTGTTTGGATCTATGCATGTTTTTAGATTAAGTAGTATTTATTAATATGAAATGTCCTTTGTCTTTTTCTCACTAATTTTGATTTGATATCTAATTTATTTGATATTATTATTGCAACTCTGGCCTATTTATGGGGGCCATTGCTTGAAAGATTATATTGCAACAAAGGAGAAGGCTGCAATGCTTGATAAGAAATGTACGCATTATCCTGCCCATGTAATTGTAACTCCTCTGTACAGTATGTTCACAAAAAAAATTAAATTAAATTTAAAAAAGAAAGAAAGATTATATTCCAGCTTTTCACTTTCAGAATATGTTTATTTGCCAGAAAAAAATGTGTCGCTTGAAGACAGCAGATGAATGGGTCTTCTTTTTGATCCAACTTGTCATTCTATATCATTTAATTAGAGAGTCCATTCATATTGAGAGTTAGGACTGAGAAGTGTGTGGTAATTCCTGCCACGTAATTCACTTTCTTAGAGGCTGTGCCTCATCTTTTCTTATGATATTTATCTGGTTCTTGGTGTGAGGCTGTTTCTCTGCCAGTATCTTGTTCTTGTTCTTGTTGGTTTTCTTTTTTGTCCCCTGATATATTTACTTTATTTTTAATTTTTTTGTGAAAATACTGTACAGAGGGGTTACGATTACATGGGCAAGATAATGAGTACATTTCTTATCAAGCATTGTAGCTTTCTCCTTTGTTTCCCCTTCCCATCCCTTCCCATCCTCCTCCTCCCTCTATACCCCCACCCAATCCTACTCCTCACCCCCACCAAAGTTGTAAAGTTCGTTTTCGACATAACAACTTGTACATATCATTGTTGCAATGGGTCCACCTGTATTCCTATATATACAATTTGTTTTTCCCTTACCCTCCACAAATTATACCGACATCAAGTACAGTGAAAGCAGGGGTTTTGCCATGGGGGAGGAACATACAAAGCAACAAAGAAATCATCTTATAAATGTGTTAGAAACAATCGCATGAAAGAAAAAAACATTTGAATATATATCTTAGGATTCATTTCACTAATATCAACTTATCTGACCTTTTGTGCTTGACTCAGACATATACTAGTTATTGCAAATAAGGGAAACAATGGGACCTATGTTTCTTTGGGCCTGGCTTACTTAACATAATTTTTTCCAAGTCTTTCCATTTCCTAACAAATGTGGCAATGTCATTCTTTCTGATGGAGGCATAGAATTCCATTGTGTATATATAGCACATTTTCTTGATCCATTCATCTACTGAGGGGCATCTGGGTTGGTTTCATATCTTAGCTATGGGAAATAATGCTGCATTAAACATACTTGTGCTGGTAGCCTTAATATGGCCTGCTTTGTGATCATTTGGGTAAATCCCAAAAGTGGGATTTCTGGGACATACAGAAGCTCTATGTGGAGTCTTTTGAGGAACCTCCATATTGCTTTCCAAAGTGGTTGAACAAAAGTGCAGTAGGGTTCCCTTCTGGCCACATCCCCTCCAGCATCTGTTGTTATTAGAGTTCTTGATCATAGCCATTCTAACTGGAGTGAGGTGGTATCTCGATGTTATTTTGATTTGCATTTCGTTTATGGCTAGAGAAGTTGAGCATTCATGTGTTTTATTGGCCATTCTTATTTCCTCTTCAGAGAAGTTCTCTTTAAATCTTTAGTCCACTTATTAATCAGGCATTTGTTTCTTTGATGATTTCTGGTTGGGGGATTTAATTATTGAGTTCCAAGTATGTTTCAGATATGAGACCCTTGTTCACTGTATGGCTAGTGAAGATCTTCTCCCAATCCATGGTCTTTCTATTTATCTTGTTAGCTATGTCCTTTGCCATGAAGAAGCTCTGCAGTTTCATGCAATCCCATCTGTCCAACCTTTCTTTGATTTGTTGTGTTTCTGGGTCTCGATTAAGAAAATTTCAGCCTGTGCCAAGGAGAACTGGAGTTTCTCCTACTCCTTCCTGTAATGTCTTCCGGGTGTCTGCTTTGACTCCAAGGTCTTTGATCCATTTGGAGAATATTCTGGTGCAGGTTGATATATAAGGATTTAGCTTTAGTTTTCTACAAGTGGTTAACCAATTTTTCTAGCACCATATGCTGAAGAGGCTGTCTTTCTTCCATTCTATTTTCTTAACTCCCTTAACGAAGATTAGGTAGCTATAGGACTGTGGGTTCATTTCTGGGATTTCAATTCTATTCCATTGGTCCTGAGGTCTGTTCTTGTGCCAGTATCAAGCTGTTTTGATTACTATGGCTTTGTAGTAGAGTTTGAAATTTGGTATTGATATTCCTCCAGCACTGTTCTTTCTGTCAAAGATCGTTTTTGCTATTCGTGGTCTTTCATTATTCCATATGAACTTTTGGGTTGATTCTTCTACTTCACTGAAGAATGAGATTGGAATCTTGATATATATATAATTGAATTTGTAGATAGCCTTTGGCAGTATTGCCATTTTCACGGTGTTCATGCTTCCAATCCAGGAGCATGGGAGGTTTTGCCACTTTCTACATTCTGCTTTGATTTCCTTTTCCAGGTTTTTAAAGTTCTCATCGTAGATGCCCTACACTTATTTAGTTAACTCCTAGGTTTTTTTATTTTTCGTGGAGCTATTAAAAAAGGAGTTGCTTTCCTGATTTCTGCCACACTCTTCTCATTTTTGGCATACAGAAAAGCCATTGATTTTTGAGGGTTAATTTTATAACCTGCTACTTTGCCAAAGTTTTGAAACAGCTTGAATAATTTGGGAGTGGAGTCCTTGGGATTCTTTAAATACAAGATCATGTCATCTGCAAAGAAAGAGAGTTTTACTTCAGCTTTCCCTATTTGGATCTCCTTTATGTTTGTATCTTGTCTTATAGCTGTAGATAGGCATTCTAATACTAAATTGAAGAGAAGTGGAGAGAGTGGACATCCTTGTCTCATTCCTGAGTTTAGAAGAAATGGCTTTAGCTTTTCACCATTAAGTATAATGCTGGCTGTAGCTTTATCATATACAGCTTTTATTGCATTGAGGAATGTTCTGTCCAACACTTGGAAGACACCATCAGAAGGCCTAATCTAAGGATAATGGTGTAGAGGAGCACCTAGAAACAGAAGTTAATGGTCTAGGAAATTTATTTAAAAGAAACCATAACCAATCAACTAAGTGACTTGAGAACAAACACTGAACACCAAATTAAGGAAGTAAAGAAATTCATACAAGACCAAAAACAGAGCTTCAACAAAGAACTTGAAGCCATCAAAGCTGACCAATTAGAAGGAAAAGAGATAAAAAACAAAGTAGAGAGTCTTGACAGCAGGTTAGACCATGCAGAAGATCGAATCTCAGGGATTGAAGACAGCCTAGATATTATAGAGAAAGAACATACAACCATCCAAGACAAGTCCAAGAAATATGATAGATCTATCCAACACCTGGAAGACACCATCAGAAGGCCTAATCTAAGGATAATGGGTGTAGAGGAGCACCTAGAAACAGAAGTTAATGGTCTAGGAAATTTGTTTAACAGGATCCTAGCAGAGAACTTCCCAAACATGCAAAAAGATAGGCCTGTCCAGATACAAGAAGCCTTTAGAACCCCAAATAGACCAGACCAGAATAGGACATCCCACCGCCAAATTATAATCCACACAGGATCAACTCAGAACAAGGAAAAGATCCTTAAAACTGTCAAGGAGAAAAGGGTAATCACTATAAAGGGAAACCAATTAGAATCACCTCAGATTTCTCAGCAGAGACAATCAAAGCAAGAAGAGCCTGGAATGATGTATGCCATGCCCTAAAAACAAACAACTATCAACCAAGAATACTGTACCCAGCTAAACTCTCCTTCATAACTGAAGGCCAAATAAAAGCCTTCCATAGCAAAGAAAAATTGAAACAATATATCTCCACCAAACCAGCCCTACAAAAAATTCTTAAAGATGTCCTACACATAGAAAACCAACAAGACGGGCTGGGGAGGTGACTCAGTGGTATAGCGCTTGCCTTGCATGCCTGAGGCCCTGGGTTTGATTCCTCAGCA